>NC_067495.1:147655867-147693367 GCF_947179515.1 Apodemus sylvaticus | reverse complement strand
TTCACCTGAGAGATAACCAGTGAATGCTCTCTGAGAAGAGGAGCACATGATCCACTGTATTTGATCAAGATTCAGGCAGCAGGACTGCACCTGATAGACTAGCAAGGAGAGGGATGCTCCTAACTCTCTGCATCATGGAAGCTAGTACTTGGGTTCATATGAAAGGCCAGGGAGATCTGAAAGTGGATGGGGACAGGGGAAAAACAGAGGAGACCACCAGCCGGAGGAGGAATCCAAATATTAACCAATATAGAGATACTTCACATTCAGAACATCCAGTAGAAAACACTATATGATGTTCTCTTCCCATGCTTCCTGTCTTGGTAGTCAATATTATCCAGCTAAAAACTAGTCATCTTTGACATGACCTTATTTTTTTTAATTATCCTTATCTCATTCTTCCATGTCTTTCTCTTAAATCAATTTTGATCTCTCAACATCTTTCCAACTCTGCCAAAAACTCCTCTAGGTCATTGTAATGGCCACTATCCTGGTCCCTTTACATCCAATACTGTTCTCTTCATGAGGTGCAGTGACACAGCAAGCAGAACCAACTTCTAAATAAGTGCATAGAAAGCTGTCTTCTGCTAACATTTTCAGAGTCTTTGCAACACTGAACACTGTAAACCCAAACCTATGCAGGTGTGCACAAGAAGCTACTGATCAAAGCATGCTAAAGTCTAGTCAGAGGCAAAGAATCCATTCAAGAGCCACTGTACCACATGGGGACCGGAGCAAGAACAAGTAGAATCTTGAAATTTGCTTAGTGTTCTTACTACAAGAAAAAATTATGAGTGTGTGAAGTGGAAATTTCTGGGTTTTTTGAAGACTCAGTTGTGTCATGCGATGTCTTTCTGGAGACTGTCTTATGAGAGGATGTTTTGCTGAAGCAGATACGTGGTGCCTTTCTGGAAGCTGCCTGGGAAAAGGGCATGTGATGTTTTGCTAAAGCAGATGCTTGAGAACACATGATGTTTAGAAAGAGTATAAGTATAACCCAACAGACAATAGTTTGACATTGGTTCACCTTGCCACTCCTTGCTGGTCTTCATTGGGCTCTGCTGATGACTGCCTTTGCTCAAAATGCTCTGGCATTGGTTCACCTTGGCGTCTTCACTGATCATCCCTTGTTGTGACTTTGTAGAAAGAAAAGCACCTAAGAATGCAGCTTCTTGCCTCTTCTGTGGACTCTGGCCCATTGACAGAGTCTTGCAGTTTCTTCTGGATTGAAATGCCATTGCTAATTTGTGAATGGTGTTTGTGAGTGGATCAAGCTACTGCTGCTGATTTGTGTGAACTGGGCTGTTGATATCTTCACAATGAAGACTGGAATCGCCCAAAAGAACTATTTCTAAACAGGTCCACATCCCCCTTTGCCCTATTAACCTTTCTTTTCCACTACCTCTGTTGAATGGTGGGCTAGAGAGAGGTTAAAGTATTTTAAAACCCTTATTAAAGTATGTTTAAAAAAATCAAGTGTGTGAGGTCATGCCTATGTTCATTAACAAGATAAAATCATTCTACAATGCAGACATGTTTCAAAACATGATTGACTACTTTAAAAAGTGAATTAAATTTATTAAAAGCAAATGATGATACTTGCCTGTAATTCTAAGAACTGGGAAGCTGAAGCACAAGGACTGTTCCAAGTTCAGGTCATATTGGCTCAAAAAAGAAATAGCCAAAACTTTAAGGGAGTTAGTGAGTACTAGGTTACTCAGTTGTCTCATCCTTTGCCATACTCACTCCCCTCACCTAACCACCTTATCACCTTTCTCTGTTCCTTCTGATCTAAAGTCTTTTCACACATTATTACTCTCTTAGCTCCTTCTGGCCTCCTTAGCCCTGCCTCAATTCTGTGTAACTCACATTCAGCCTTCAGACCACAAGTCAAACATTCTTTTCTCTACATAACTTCCCAGGCTCCTCCTACTCCTGCACTTCCATGCAGCACCGCTCACAATCTGTGGCCAGATACTGCTATATTTCTATTTCACTGTAACCATAACCTCCACAAGAGAAGTATTATATCTTCCTTCTGTGGTCCCACTATACCCAGACATGTGGTACCATGATCAATACAGAGCAGGCTTTCAAATCTTCTGTGAGTTAAGAAGGAAAGACTGGGCCTGCAGTCATAAGACTGGAAAGCAATTTACAGTTGAAAAAGAAGTGAGTAATGAATTCCAAAGAAAATACAGACTAAAGTAATGGAAAGGAAAAATTGAACTGCAGAGAAGGCAAAAGGCAGAAATAGATGGAGAAAAGGAAAGGAGGAGTTAAAGTATTAACCAGTCTAAAGAAGTTAGAAACTCAAGCACTCAGCCAAAGGCTTTGGAATTGAGAAGCAAATACATGGTTTAACTAGCAAGCAGAAGCTAGACCTTGAGAGGGGAGGGACTGAACTGTCAAAAAGTAAAAGCAGCATTTCAAGAAGGGGAGGAGAGAAGATGCTAGTAAGATGAGGAGTTGATGGGGCCATACAGACAGCTAAGTGGTTAAGAGGACAGGATACTCTTCTAGAAGACACAGGTTTGGCTCCCAATACCCACTCACCACCATCTGTCACTTCAGTTCCAGGGGATATAATGCCCTCTTCTCCACTCCATGGGCACCAGGGTCTCACATGGTGCTTATAGCTACATACAGGCAAAACACTCATAAACACACACCCACACATTAATTAATTAATTAAAAAATGAAGAGTTTTGAGCAGCTGTGCACACTATAGAGATATAAAGATAAAAACCAATATTGTGTCGGGTGGTGGTGGCACACTCCTGTAATCCCAGTATTCTGGGAGGCAGAGGCAGGGGAAATTCTGAGTTCGAGGCCAGCCTGGTCTACAGAGTGAGGTCCAGGACAGCCAGGGCTATACAGAGAAACCCTGTCTAGAAAAACCAACCAAACAAACAAAAACCCCAAAATTGTAACACTCAAACTGAGTGGTGTCAAGGTTCCAAAGGAGGTAGAAGGAACAAGTAGAGAAAGGTTCCAGAAGGGGTACACACTTTGGCAAAGTGGACAAGTAGTTACTCTCCTATGTGAAGGAAGGGAAGAAAGGCTAGGAGAGAGGAATGTATGGAAGCTCAGAGAAGATGACATTTTTTTCAACAGAACAACTAGAGGATGGAATATGACAAGCATACTTCTGTAACCCCAGCACTTGGGAGATAGAGGCAGAAGGATTAGAAGTTCAAGAATTAGAACAGGTGTGGTGACTCAAGCCTTTAATTCCAGCAGTGAGGAGGGGAACAGAGGCAGCAGGATCTTTGTGTGTTCAAGGCCAGCATGGCCCTCATGCAAAGTTCTAGTTTAGCCACAATTACAAATGAGACCTGGTCTTATAAAAACAAATTTCAGCCACTTAGCTGAAGTTGTTTATAAGGTTTAGGAGTACTCTGGTGGAATTTTTTGGATCACTTAAGCATACTATCATATCATCTGCAAATAGTGATATTTTGACTTCTTCCTTTCCAATTTATATCCCTTTCACCTCCTTTTGTTGTTTAATTGTTCTGGCTAGGACTTCGAGTACTATATTGAACAGGTAGGAAGAGAGTGGACAGCCTTGTCTAGTCCCTGATTTTAGTGGGATTGCTTCAAGTTTCTCTCTATTTAGTTTGATGTTGGCTACTGGCTTTATGTATATTGCCTTTACTATGTTTAGGTATGGGCCTTTCATTCTGGATATTTCCAAGACTTTGATCATGAAGGGGTGTTGGCTTCTGTCAAATGCTTTCTCAGCATCTAATGAAATGATCATGTGGGTTTTTTTTGTCTTTCAGTTTATGTTGTGGTTTACACTGGTAGATTTCCTTATACTGAACCATCTCTGCATCCCTGGGATGAAGCCTACTTGATCATCGTAGATGATCGTCTTGATGTGTTCTTTGACTGGGTTGGCAAGAATTTTCTTGAGTATTTTTTGCATCAACATTCATAAGGGAAATTTGTCTGAAGTTCTCTTTCATGGGTCTGTGTGTGGTTTAGGTATCAGAGTAATTGTGGCTTCATAGAACAAATTGGGTAGTGTTCCTTCTGTTTTTATTTTGTGGAATAGTTTGAAGAGTATTGGTATTAGGTCTTCTTTAGTTGGGTGGTGGGTATTTTATAAATATTATATGTTAAATATGCCAAAATCATGTTTCAAGGAGTGAGACAGGTGATGGTAGTATAGGTTGGGAATTAACATGCTTTAGTTGGAAGAAATGGCCTGAAGAAAGCCTAGAAGAGAAGAACAAGGCTGGTTAGGAACAATGAGGGTACTTTACAGGAGTTAGAGTGTGGGATAGATATATCATAGCAGGGAGAAAGAGGCATGTTAATACCAGTCACGAACAGCTTGCACAGGGTCCTACATATATAGCTAAGGTGTCTGCAAAGACAGTCTCTAAGTAGAGGACTGAAGAGCCAGAAATGAGCCCAAGGAACTAGAAGGAATGCAATAGGGAAGACTGGAAGCAGGGAGACTGGCATGGACAGGGAGCAGAGGCTAGTGAGAGATCTCCTATAAGGGTAGGACACGAGAAGAGAAATAATGATGGTAGTGTAGGAATCATAGAGGTGACAAGATACCGTTGGGATGACAGATTGTAAAAACAGCACCTTTAAGAGAATCAAGAGTATCTAATGAAGAAACTGAGGGCAACCTGGCTGTGAGTCTGGGTTGCCAGGAGGCAATTGAGGGATTTCCACAAGCAGTTAGAAAGTGAGAAACTGGGGAATAAAAAAAAGGTTAAGGGCAGGGAGTGGATCAGTAAAAGCCTGATGACCTGAGTCTGATCCTGGGAACCCACAGTGGAAAGGGAGAATGGACTCCTTAAAGTTATATAAACACAAGAGCAGCCTAGGTTGTATGGGGCACCAGACTTTAGCTGCAAGACCCCTAGCAATGGGGGATATGGAGCCTGAACAGGCCATCTCCTATAACCTGAAAAAGACTTTCAATGGAGAGACTGGGACAACAATCCAGCCACAAAACCTTCGACCTACAATTTGCCCTGCCTACAAGATGTGTAGGGACAAATATGGAACACAGACTGAGGGAATAGTCAACCAATGACTGGCCCAATTTGTGATCCGTGTCATGAGAGGGAGCCAACCGATTCCATGGTCTCAAGAATCAATCCTTGGTACTAATAATGATACTGTTATACTTGTAGAGAGGAGCCTATCCTAACTGTTCTGAGAAGCTTCACCTAGCAGCCAATGAAAACAGATGCAGAGACTCAAATCTAAACATTAAGTGGAGCTTGGGGAATGCTACTGAAGAGGGGGAGGAAGGAATGAAGGAGCCAGATGGGTCAAGGACACCACAAGAAAACCTGCAGTCAACTAACCTGGGCCCATAGGGGCCCAAAGAGACTGAATAGTCAATGAGAGAGCATGTATGGCACAGACCTAGACCCATGCAGATGTATAGCATGGTCTTCATGTGAGACCCTTAACAACTGGAGCAGGGATGTCTCTGTTGCCCGCCTTTGGATACCTTTCCCTTAACTAGGCTGCCTTGTCTAGCCACAATAGATAATTCACCAAGTCTTGCTGCAAATGCCAAGGTTGGTTTATATTCATGGAAGCCCTCCCCTTTTCTGAGGAGAAAGGTAGATGGGGGTGAAGGGAGGTAAGGAAGGGGTACTGGAAGGAGCAGAGAGAGAGGAAGTTGTGATGGGTGTAAAGTAAGCAAATAATAAAAAAAAAATACTTTAGCTGGAAAGACACATTTGATGCAAGGTGTTTGTCTTAGGGCTTTATTGCTGTGAAGAGCCATCATGACCAGGGCAACTCTTATACAGGACAACATTCAATTATGATGGTTTGTAGTTTCCGAGGTTTAGTCCATTGTCATCACAGCAGAAACATGACAGTACACAGGTAGACATGGTGCTGGAGAACTAGCTAGGAGTTCTACATCAGGGGAACCTCTCACATGAGCTGTGATAACATACAAGGTGTATGTTATCATACATACAGCAGGAGACTGTGTAACATACTAGGTGTCGCTTGAGCTGTAGGGCATTTGAAAGCCTGCCTCTACTTCCTCCAAAAGGGCCATACCTACTCCAACAAGGCCACACCTCCTAACAGTACCATTCCCTATGGTCCTGTTGGAACCAAATACCATATTCCATTTCCTACCCACATAGGCTTGTAACTGTATCATAATGCACAGTGTACTTAGTTCAATCTCAAAAGTTCCCACAGTCTATAAAAGTCCCAACTTGTTTAAAAGTATCTTCTGAGACTCACACAATCTCTTAACTGTAATCCCCTGTCTAGAAATCAATCTGGTGGTTCCTCAGAAAATTGGAAATAGTTATACCTGAAGATCCAGCTATACCCCTTCTGGGCATATACCCAAAAGATGCTCCAACATGTAATAAGGACACATGCTTCTTCACTATGTTCATAGCAGCCTTATTCATAATAGCCAGAAGCTGAATGGATACAGAAAATATGGTTCATTTACACAATGGAATACTAAATATTCAACTATTAAAAATGAGGACATCATGAATTTTGCAGGCAAATGGATAGAAAATTCCATCCTGGGTGAGGTAACCCAGATCCAAAAGGACATGCATGGTATGTACTCACTGATAAGTAGATATTAGCCATGAAGTACAGAGTATCCATGATACAACTCATAGACCCTATCAAGTTTAAAAGAAGGAAGGCCTAAGTAAGGATGCTTGAATCCCACTTAAAAGAGGAAAGAAAAGGATCACAGGAGGCAGAGAGAGGGAAGGACCTAGATGGGAGAGGGGAGAGGGAAGGGGGAAGGGGAAAGGGGGGCAGGATCAGGTATGGGGGAGACAGGAGAAAAGCCAAGAGGGTCAGGAGAATGAATGGAAATATGCAGCTGTGGGGGTGGGAGGAGAGGGGGAACCTTTAGAAAGTCCCAGAGACCTGGGTTGTGAGAGGCTCCCCAGACTCAATGGGCATGACCTCAGCTGAAATGTCTAACAGTGGGGAGATGGAACCTGAAAGAGAGCACCTTCAGGAGATAGACAGGGTCCCCAGTGGAAGGATGGGACCACCCACCTAACTTCAAATTTTCTGACCCAGAATTGTTCCTGTCTAAAGGAAATACAGAGACAAAAATGGAGCAGAGATTGAAGGAAAGGATGACCAGTGACCAGCACAACTTGGGATTTATCCCATTGGCAGGCACCAAACCCTGACACTATTGTAGATCATATATTGTGCTTGCAGACAGGAGCCTACCATGGCTGTCCTCTGAGAGGCTCTACCAGCAGCTGCCTGAGATGTAGATACTTATAGCCAACCACTGGCCTGAGGTCAGGGACCCATATGACAGAGTTAGGGGAAGGATTGAAGGAGCTGAAGGGGATTGCAACCCCATAGGAAGAACAGTATCAACTAACCTGGACACCTGGGAGCTCCCAGAGACTAAGCCACCACCAAAGCGCATACATGGGCTGGTCTGTGGCTTCCACTACATATGTAGCAGAGGACTGCTTTGTCTGGCTTCAATGGGAGAAGATGCGCCTAATCTTATAGAAACTTGATGGGATGCCCAAGGGAAGAGGGATGGGGGAGGGGTTCCTATCAGAGGCAAAGTGGGGGGAGATGGAGTGAAGAACTTTGGGAGAGGGGACCAGGAGGAAGGGCAACATTTGGAATATAAATAAATAAAATAATTAATTAAAGAAAAGCAGATCAGAAACTTCCAACATACAATGACATAGGATATACATGACCATTCCAAAAGAAAGGGAGCATAGTGAGGAAATACTGGACCAAAGTGAGACCAAAAACCAGATGGGTAAACTGTAAACTCTGCCATCTCCATATGTGTTGTCAAAATGCTCTTCAGATTTCCATTCCTTTCAGCTTTGTTGACTGCAACATACTTCGTTCTCTTCAGCTAGTTCCATCCTATTAGCAGCTTTCCTTGGCAGGTACTCATGTCTGTGGCATCTTTAAACTCTCGGGGTTTCCAAGGTAATCCAGGCTTCACCTTCATAGCTTCACACAATGTCCTTTCACAGATTCAGCCAATGGTCTCTCTGGGTCTCCATGTAGGGAAACCCCTGCCATGCGCCTGGCCTCACTGAATTTCCTTAGCTACAGAGGAAGCTTCCATAACCCCTTTCTTTTCTCTTCTCTTCATTCAATTTATTTATTCACTTTACAATCCAATATCAGCCCTTCCTCTCTTCCAAGAAACCCCTCATGCAAGTCTCCCCCCATTTCACCTTCCCCTTAAGCCCTACTCTAGGTGCCACCCCACCACCACCACTAACTCAACTCCCTTCTCCTGCAGAGAAGGATAAGGGGCCTGAAGGGGATAGGAACTCCACAGGAAGACCAACAGAGTCAACTAATCTGGACCCATGGGGGCTCCCAGAGACTGAACCCCAAACCAAAGAGCATACATGGGCTGGACCTAGGCCCCAGGCACATATGCAGCAGATGAGCAGATAGGTCTTCATGTGGGTCCTGAACAACTGGAGCAAAGGCTGTCTTTAAGCCTGTTGCCTGTCCGTGGATCCCATGTACCTAAATGGATTGCCTTGTCTGTTTCAGTGGGAGAGGATGAGCCTAGTTTTATAGCCTCTTTCTACCTAGGGCTCTCTGGGAGAGACACACACACCTGGCTTCAGTGGTTTTCCTTAGTTATGGAAGGGGATTCCATATTCCCCCTTTTTGATCCTTGACTCTAAAGCTAGAGCCATGTAACTGCATCTACCATCTTCTGCTGCTTGCTGGGGCTGGAATATGGTCTCCTTGTTCAATTACAACCTTTCGGCTTTCAGTTTTTGATGGTTTCCTTCACTGCCTAAGCTTGGCTGTCCTGGAACTTGCTCTGTAGACTGCCCTTGAACTTGGAGAACTGCATACCTCTGGGTCCTGACTGCTGGGATTAAAGATGTGTACTACCATGCTTAGATCTAAGCTTTTCTTTAATTCCTATTTCTGAAGCCAGGCATGTGGCAGGGGTTTCCCTGAATGGAGGCTCAGAGAAGCCATTGGGTGGGATCTTTCCCTGAGGTTTCCACTCCCGTAATTCCATTTAATTTCTTTAATCTGGTTATCTCCTTCAATGTAGGTTTCATCCATTCCACTTCCTGGTGCTCCTTCAACCCTTGAACTCTTGTATTTCTCCTTTCTAAGCTTGCTACATTTCACCAAAAAGCTCTTAAGAGTGCAGCACAGAGTCTATGCTAAGCTGTTTTAAGATTTCCTTTGGCAATGCAATTAATCTAAATTTCTTCACCTTAACCTCAGGCAGATGTTCAGATAAAGGTAAAAAGCAGTCATATTCCTCACCAAAATATCACAAGAACAATTTCTAACAAAAATTTTCAAAACATATTAAAAATTTTTCCTCTGAAAGCTCTTGAGCTTCAAACCACTCTCAGTACCACTGTCTTCCTTGTTCCTATTAGAATGGCCCATTAAGCCCCCACTTAAAGCTTTCAACAACTTTTCTGATTCATAGTCCTAAAGTCCACATTCCTGCAAACAAAACCATGGTAAAGCCTACCACAGCAATATCCCAGTTCCTGGTATCAACTTCTGTCTTAAGGTTTTATTGCTGTGAAGAGACACCATGACCACACCAACTCTTATAAAGGACTCCGCTCACATACAATCTCTGCTCACTGAGGCTCCTTATGAACTTCACAGGGCATCCATTCCTGACTTATTCTCACACTGTGTCCCTCATGCCTATACCATTTCCTACCTTAGCCAGCATCTATCCATCTGCCTGTCCCTCCCTCCCTTCCTCTGTTTCTCCCTCCCTCCCTCCCTTCCTCTGTCCTTCCATCCATCCATCCATCCATCCATCCATCCATCCATCCATCCATCCCAAGATTCTGCTCTCCTTCATATCTCCAGCAGAGGCTGAACTCAAGGTTTTTTCCATTAGGTTCCTATCACCCATGGTGCTTCTCAGCTGAGCCTGTAATTCATGTTAGGGCACACCCTCTTCCTGGGGAAATCCACAGATTGGATGGTTTTCACCACCTCCAGTGTGGTGTTAACATATAATTCCACTACACTGGACATGTTTCCACATTATAGCTATACACTTTAAGTCCAAACATTACTTGTATCCGTCCCACTGGGCTTTACCTATATGGTACTCCCTTCTCCAGTGAGATCGATTTTAAGGAATAAGAGCAGCTTTGATTACTCAAGCAGAAAATCATGGGTGCTATTCTTGAGTGGATGATTATCCAACTCCCTTCTCATAATGGCCCACGCAAATCCTCTGAAGTTGCCCACAGCCTGTTTCCTCCTCCATCCCATATCCACCACAATTGCCATTAGGCTTTTGTTGCTTACCAGGGTTTGAAATCATTGTAAATGCCTAGACTGTTGGACACAACTAGTGATACAACATTACTTTAATTTCAAGCCCTGACTCTGCCATCTAGACATTGGCTTATCTGTTGGTTCTCACATCTCAGCCATGCATTAAAATTATTTTACATTACATTACATTTCACATTACATTTCATTACATTACATTACAAGGAAGGACCTAAGTAGTAAGGTATTAGTGATCACCCTTCCTAGTTGTCATTAAACTTTTATTAGACAGTAACCCCATCTAAATATATTGCCACCATTTAGACTTCCTTTCCTAGGAACTGTGTCATTCCTTGATTCCACAAAAATAATGTCAATGATACGCGTAAGGGTTTATTTTCAATATACTTAAACCATCAAACTCTAAAGTGATTGCCAAAGACTGACATCCAGCTTTTTGTAAACTTCCAGAATGTTCCTTCCCATTGTAGAAAACCAAAACATCCCACTCTTTAAGCTTGAATTGACTCCCATAGTGTGCAGTGGTAGCCATTATAGCCTGTTCCTGCCTGTACCCTATAGGACTTACAAGCATCCAAGGCAACAGGAATATTAAATAGCATATTTGGAATTTAGACATAATAATGAACATATTAAAAGAGCAAAAGATACGTACTAATCTACATCAGAACTGTGCTAAAAAATGGATGGCTAAAAGCAAGAAAACAAAAGCTAGATTTCCCCCATCAGTTTCATAGTTGCCTAATACACAAGGCAGCAACATCTTACTCTTCCATCTATCCTAAACTCATTTCCCAGGAGTATTTGGAATCACAGCTGCCTCTGCATTCAGGAGTGAGCCATGATAACCTATCCCATCTACCACAAGTTCTTCTGGAAAAGGCACAGTAGTTATACATTTTCTCTTGTCTTTCTGGGGTCTCTCTGCTCTATGCCATCACTTCATCAATGGGACATCCTTTGAAATGTGGTGACAAATCTTGGCCATAGGTTGAAAAAGTAAGTAGCAGTAAGCCATACCACTCATCCCAGTTTTACCCTGCTGTTAACAGTTGGTAAAAGGATACCTAGATATGTCTAGAATGGTAGGCTTTAACCAAGGATTCAAATCAACATCTTACTCTGTGATGTTTTAGAAAATATGTGCATCCTTGGACCATGCGCCCAGACATTCTGATACAGTGAATTTGAAGCATCTGTACAGCTTGGTAAAAATCTCTAAGATGTTCATTCTTATCTGTGCTGCTGTTTTGTACTGATATACTCTAACCACCTCTCCTTTATTCTGAGGGATAAAGTGTATTTGAATATTTCATTCTATTGCCTACAAAAACAGATGTTAGTGTTATATCAGTTTTGCAGAAGCAAAAAATTAAGAATTGAGAAGCAAATATATCCCCCATGCTAATGCGATCCACAGTCAATGCTGTAAGGTAGAAAAGAAACTATCATTTTTAACAGGGTCATCTTTATGGTCTTATAATCTACTTACCGTTTCCAAACTTCTTAAATAAAGACGATAATTTGTGATGTAAACTCTTCCCTTAATGGGGCCATTGAAAGGACATATGTAAATAACTTCTTTGTCTAGTAAGATAAAAAAAGTACCCTAAAATAATGGAAATAGATACCAAGATACACAATAAATGGTACTAACTTAATATAAAATATAATAATATATAAAATATATAAATATAATAATATAAAAATATAAAAAATAAAAAAGCAACACTGGCAAAGTTTCCACAGCTCTGTGCCAGGCTGAACTGGGCACTCATGGCACTTCTGAGTTTGCACCTATTGTTATCACCACCGGAAACATGGACACCAAAGCCAGAGCACAGAAGTGAACAAGGATCTTGCTACTGTTAGCATCTTATGATTGTAAAAGAAACTATTTGAGTTATTTCAAAGGAGGATAACGATAACATTCACACAGGGTAACCTCGTGACTGTTAGGCTGGGTGTTAAAGTTGACAACTGCCAACCACACATGTATCATAGGTTCTTGTTGCTTTTTTGACAAAGGGTCTCCTCTTTCTGCATCCCTGTCTAAACTTAAAACTCATGTTCCTCTTGTCTCAGCCTCCCAAGTAGTAGAATTATGGAAATGTGCCACTACACCCTGCTATAATTCCAGATGTAGAAATTTGCAGAAAATATTTAAGTGATAATGTACAGTCAAGGTAAAGTACATACTTTTAAAATCTGATATAAAGAGAAGCTAAATCAAAAGATTTAATTATAATAAAAATATCTTTCTCTTCCCCTTCAAGATATCCTTGAATATGTTAATGACTTTGAAATCCTTTCCTCTTCAGGTACTAAATGAAAACTATATACTAAGGTTACTTCATGCCAGTTCAATTAGTTACTATATTGGTTAAGGTCTGTCTGCTTATACTCAGTACCCAAACGTCCTATATGAAGACCAATAGTACAATTTCTTTATTGTTATCCAGAGCAAATTGGGAAGAACATGTACTACTAACTTTAGTTTCAAGACTAGAATTGTGAGTGTGAATCTATGGACACCAAATATATTCTCATGGTTCTTGTGATGTATAGATAATTCACAAAGGTACTCTTTTTTTTAAAAGCCCATTAATTAGCACAACAATTAGCCATTTAAAATTAAAATTTGACTCTTACTCAATAAATAACATGGTTCTCTGAAACAATGCCATTACTGGCCCCAAATATACTGTTATGTGGCAGGAAGGACCAACCCTAACACAAATACTGAATGCCAGCATCATGCTTCTATAGTCTTAAGTCAGAATGATTTGGCCCTTCCAAAGTAGATCCTGTCCTCTTAGCCTATGCTTATCATGAAAGAAAAAGCAAAAAACAAAACAAACAAACTAAAACACTGTATCAAAATGTTACCACCACCTTAATTTCAGTATTCTAGCAAAGGATCTCCTATTATGTCACAGAGAAGAGTCTTTAAGCTGTTATCATTTTGAAACATACATCACAGAGTGAAAACCTTAATCTACTTCCTTATAATCTTATAACCTTAAATTACAAAAAGTGGATACCTCTAGTTCAAGACTTTCAATTGATGACCTATGTTGTTCTCTCTAAATCATTCTCTTTGGTACAGAGAGAAGAATATCACTAGCCTGTGAGCACCAGGCTGTTGAAAGAACTCCTTGATCAGGAAAGGCAGGCAGTGTTCTCTCTGCATTGAAGCTCCTAAACAAAGCTAGCTTATTTGTCTTCTTTGACTTATACAGAACAAGTGGAACTCAAGCCACCTGATTTTGCTGTACTACTCCTCCAGTTCTGTACCCCAAGCCTCAAAATCTCCTTACCAGTAATTGGTAATTCCCCTGGGAGTCGAGGAACAGTCTCACTCATATCCTGACTGACTCCATCTTGAGACACCTGCAAATGAAAGGGGCATTGGACAGAGGAGGTGGTGTCATCTTTGCACACATGGTAGCAAACAGAAATACATTTTTAAAGAACAAAATAGAAGTTTAGCATTGAAGAAAACTGGAACAGAAAATTCAAACTTGGAAAAGAGAATCTGGAATGAGAATATAGGTACATTCCTAGCTAACGTGAAGCCATTTGTTTAATCCCTAGCAATAGAAAATCAGAAAAATAAAAGACTGTGCTGGCTGTAACATTTATTAGTCATGCTAACTCCTAGTCTACATTTAAATAATGTTACCAAAGTTTTGTACTTTGTAAAAAGTACTTTAAAGCTAATATATCTCAGCATAATGGTCAAACTTTAATGAAATCAGTATGCTGTATGGTGATAGCTTTTTTCCTATGTAACTGCTGCAGTATCATACCACAGTTCTAGAGACTACATTTCTAACCTATTATTTTATTAAGATCTTGTCTTACTTTCCATTTTTACACTACCTTATTCTACATAAGTGAACAAGCAGTCTGTCGGAGACCTAGTTAGGTCTCTAGGAACCATTTCAACAAGTTCCCCATAGACTTTTTTCTGTCGGGCTCCCATTTGGGAGGTATTCACAGGTATGTGCCTCATCTAATCACAGCAGGCAAAGCATTAATCATTAAACTAAGGAAAACCAGGTATAGCAGTATACACTTTTAATGCCAGATTTTGGCAAGTCATGGCAAAATGATCACAAATTGAGGCCAGCCTAGGCCACACAACCTGACCCAGTCTCAAAACAAACCAACTAAGCCGCCCCCAAATTAAATCTCAATATTTAATAAATCAAAGTAGAATGCTATAAAATTAAAAAGCTAAAATAAAGTGAAGTGATTTGTACATTATAAAGAGTTATTTATAATATTATGAGGAATACATATAAACTATTAAGAAAAGACTCTCCCCACCTCCCTCCCAAGGCTAACAGACAAAGGACATTCATGGTTACTTCAAAAATCAACAGGAATGGGCAATAATGTTGCTTTCAAAAGAAATAAAAGGTCAGACTTGTCAGTTATCAAGGAATAAAAATAAAAAGTTACCCACCTTTCTGAATGAGCATTTTTGTACACTGTGGGGTGGGAGAATACATTAGCCTTTCTGGTGGACCATCCTTAAAATCTCATAGGGCAATGAATAAAACTTCTTTGAATTCACCCCTCCCTTTCAATTTATATACCCCCAATCTCATTCATATGGAACAATTTACCCTGATTACTTTGGAGCATTTTATATTCAATTTATATTCAATCTAATCATCATAGCTAGGAAATAATGCCATATTTGGGAAGGTGTACTCGCCTGCTTAGTCTTTTCCTTCAGAAAGCTGCTTCATACCTGAATGGAAGATCTGACAACTATTTGTGAATAAAGCTTTGAAAGAGCATTTACAAAAGCAAAAATCATTTCACAAATATTCTATTTAAATCTTTCCCAGAACAAGGTGGTATAATAAATAAAACCATGTCTCTTATCACCTTATGCTATGAGAACACACAATGAAATTCATGATTCAGTATGACCCAAATGACTGTCTAATACAAATATGAAGAAAGAAATGTAGAAAGATTCAGAGAGGTGTAAAAACTTACCTTCTTAACAGATTCATTCTCCAAGGAGTATGAATTATACTTAGATGCTGATGCAGAAGCCATCCTCGAACCTACCAAGGAAGACAAAATTCTCTATTAACTGACCTTGCACTGTTATTTAAAACATGTGACATCAAAGTGTTAAATATTTCAAGAGAACAAACAGTACTTGACTTTGTAGGCCCTTTTAACTTCCTATGGCCCAACAGAAAGAAAAATACAAAGAGCTAGCCAGCTAAATGTAAATGTCCAAAGAAGAAAGGTGTTCAATGCTACCTTTTTTACTCTTGGTTTCCGGTTTGGTAGGGAGAGGCCTGAGGTGTGCCATACATTTCCAACATTGTATCTAAACATTAGGATAACAGCTAGTCAACATGACTATTAAGGGCCATGGGAAAGAGGAACTAAATATTAACAGGGGAACCCCACAGAAGACAGGCTTATTCTAGGAAATTATATTCATAGTGCTCAAGTTGCCATCTTTTTTTTTTTTTTTTTTTTTTGAGACAGGGTTTCTCTGTTTAGCCCTAGCTGTCCTAGAACTCACTTTGTAGACCAGGCTGGCCTCGAACTCAGAAATCCGCCTGCCTCTGCCTCCCAGAGTACTGGGATTACAGGCGTGTGCCACCACCGCCCAGCTCAAGTTGCCATCTTAAAGAAAAGAAAACAAACATACAGAAACCTTTAATGTTTACCAATGTATGATAAGAATTAAATTTCTTTTTTCTTTTTTTTTATTCGATATATTCTTTATTTACATTTCAAGTGATTTTCCCTTTCCTGGATTCCCCCTCCCTGAAAGTCCCATAAGCCCTCTTCCCTCCCCCTGTTCCCCAATCCACCCCTTCCCACTTCCCTGCCCTGGTATTCCCTGACACTGCTGCACTGAGCTTTTCCAGGACCAGGGGCCATTCCTTCCTTCTTTTTGGTCATCATTTGATATGTGAATTGTGTCTTGGGTATTCCAAGCTTCTAGGCTAATATCCATTTATCAGTGAGTACATACCATGAGTGTTCTTTTGAGATTGGGTTACCTCACTTAGGATGATGTTCTCCAGCTCCATCCATTTGTCTAAGAATTTCATGAATTCATTGTTTCTAATGGCTGAATAGTACTCCATTGTGTATATACACCACATTTTTTGCATCCATTCCTCCGTTGAGGGACACCTGGGTTCTTTCCAGCTTCTGGCTATTATAAATAGGGCTGCTATGAACATAGTGGAGCATGTATCCTTATTACATGCTGGGGAATCCTCTGGGTATATGCCCAGGAGTGGTATAGCAGGGTCCTCTGGAAGTATCACTCCCAGTTTTCTGAGGAACCGCCAGACTGACTTCCAGAGTGGTTGTACCAGCTTGCAACCCCACCAGCAGTGGAGGAGTGTTCCTCTTTCTCCACATCCTTGCCAGCACCTGTTTTCTCTTGACTTTTTGATCTTAGCCATTCTGACTGGTGTGAGGTGAAATCTCAGGGTTGTTTTGATTTGTATTTCCGTGATGACTAAGGATGTTGAACATTTCTTTAGGTGCTTCTCAGCCATTCGATATTCCTCAGGAGAAAATTCTAATGTATAGGCATTCAAGTAGAACTATGAAAGGGTGAATTATATCACTCATATAACTTCCCTTTAAGAATTATTTTTTCTTTATTAGGGGTTTAATGAGGAATAGATTTGACTGAAATCAAATTCATAGGAATTATTTAGTATTTTCTAGTAAAAGTATGTATTTCAGGTAAGTAATGAATATACCTAAATTTAGCCATGGACAAAAGCATAATATTCAAAGCATACACAAAACTATTTTTAAAATATTTATGTCTGTTCATGTGTATAATGTGTATTTGTGGGCATATATGCTGTAGCTCATGTGTGGAAATCGAAGGATGAGTCTGTGTAGTTAGTTTCCTCCTTTTACCTTTACCTAAGTTCCAGGAATCAAACTTAGGTCTTCCGGGTAAGCATCTTTATCTGCTGGGCCATCTTATTGGCTCCATAAAACGATTCAAATGCAAGTATGTATTTAGACTCCTGAAGATGTTAGCAATGACAAAAATAATAAATGTTGTAGTTATTTTAGATATCAACATTAATAATAGAGATAAAGTCACTAGCAGGTAAGGCATATATACTTCAAGGTGACTATGGATATCTATGAAATCTTTTCATTCAAAGACAAGTTGTGAGGCTGGGGAGATACCTTAATTAATAAAATGCTTGCCTTGAAATCATGAGGACACAGAACCCACATTGAAAAAAAAAAGACAGGTATGGTATATGGTAAATCTCACTTCTTACCTAGCCATCCTGGCTACTTTGTGAACTCCAGACCAGAGAAAGAGATCATGCCTCAAAACACAAGGCAGACCACTCAGGAGGAATACCAACTCCTTATAACCACACACACACACACACATGCACAAACTAAGAACAATGACAAAAAAAATCACAAAAGAACAGGCATTCCCTGACAAGCACAGCATGGAGCATAGCAACACCCTGGCGCCCCTTCACAGTTCTGGTCACTATCCTTAACAAAGGCCTGAGAGAGGTAAACAGAAAGCATAGAAAGAAAAACACCACAATGAAGCAGTCCTATACACAATTGTGGCCTATACACAATTAGGACTGTCAGGCTGCTCCCAGAACAGGTCAGCTTGACAAGGACAAAGTTTGCGACCATTTGGCTCATGGCTGTCTCTTGGTACACAATGGCATTTTTAACACTCTAGTGAGTGAATGAGTGATTGTGTGGAAAACACAAACTATCATGAGATATCATGAAGAGGCTGACTTCAATACTGATTTACCAAATCTCACAACACTGGAACTAGGAACTATCATTGAAGCTTAAAGATGAACTATTAACCCAGACTGATGGAACACATCACATACTCAAATAACTGGGGAGGCAGAGGTAGTAGGGTCTGTTTAGTTCAGTAGTGGGAGACAAGGCTAGATAACATAGTGAGACCCAAGGAAGGAAACAAGGAGAAATGAGGGGTAAGGGAAACCCAAAAAAAAGTGTCAAAGAGAAAGAGGGGGAAAGAAAAAGTGAATTAGGTGGTGGTTTAATTTAAAAGGAATTCAAGTTTAACTTTTTAAAAGATCTGAAAGTAACTGCCAAATTAATTAAATTCAGACAAAATCTTACACTGTGCTTTGAAAACGCCTCTAACCTTATGTTCATGTAGCACACAATATTGTTCTTAGACATGAAAGCAAAATGTGGAAGATGAATTAGAAAAGGAAGATCAGATGCACCTGCCCTGAAATTATTCTTCTGCCTACATAGTATTATATAAGTAGACAGGTGAAGTCCTTCAGTAATAGAAAACATTAGGGTTTAGTAATAAGATACTTGAATATCTAATAGGTCAGTTTTCAAACTAAATTTCCTATTGCTAAGTCAATAAATATATTTAAAACCCAAGACTATATAGTCCACTTACTGTCAACCCGCCTGATTATACAGCATTTGTTCAAAAACCATAAAAAATAAAGCCAAAGCCAAAGATGGTAGTTTATTCTTTTCAACCTGCCTGGGTTACATCACACTGAAAATATGCACACGCATGCACACACACACTCACACAGAGAGAGAGAGAGAGAAAGAAAGAGAGACAGAGAGACAGAGAGTGCGGTGGGGGGAGAGCGCGAGGGAGAGAGAGAGAGAGAGAGAGAGAGAGAGAGAGAGAGCGAGCAATGGAAGGGTGTGACCCAGAATGCCTAAGGATCTGCTGGATTCAATTTCCAGACACACCAAAAATAAACAGACAAAAAAGAAAATGAAAAAAAAACACCTAAAAGTCTTGATCTCAAATCATCACAATTTCTGAACATTTCCTTCACTTCAAATTGAAGCCGCATGCGCATCAGTCATCACTCCCAATGCTGAAGCCCTTTGGCAGCCAGAGAGGCTGCTTCCTATCTCCATTCCTGCCCATTCTGGCCCCTTCATATACATAGCATCATATAACATGGTCTTATGTCTAAAGCCCTCTCTTTGGCAATTACACTGTACACTGTTACTGTTACAAGTGGGATCAAATACAATCCTCAGAGATTCAAGGGCCTGGGTGATGATAAGAGTCAATTCCACTAAGTCTGACTTAAAAATTTCAATCAGTGAGATTCTGTGTCAAGTGTGGTGGCTGATGCCCAGTCTACAGAAGCCAGAGCACTGAGACACTGAGAGCAGGAGTTTGGAGTCAGCACCATTCAAATCCAACTCTACAACTGAGGAACCATTTGACCTTGGGGCAGGTTATTTACATTTTTTGAGGCCAAGCCATTCCTTTATCACTGTTGGGCAAAATGAGTTAATTCAAGAGAAGAACCACTCTCTATATATCTGTTAATAATTATCGGTACTTTAATTATGAAAAGCTAATTATTCACTGTGGTCAACACAATTCTATGAATCATCCCTTGCCTTAGAAATACTACTGAGAAAGTAAGCTATTACATGGATACTGTTTGGCTACTGGTGACTGAATTGTAGACTTTGAAACTGCACTTGCCCACAATGACTGCAACAGGAAGCAATGTGCCACTGTGAAAGATTCCCTAGAATCCAGTACCCAAGGGGGCATATATAGAAACAGCCACTCACTAGGTTTACAAATCATTTTGCCCAAAACCTCAAGCAATAAAGTTTTCATCCCTTTTATTTAAAAAAGAAAACTAGTGGGGTTGGACAGGGCTGAAGAGATTGCTTAGGGGGTTAAGAGCACTAACTGCTCTTGCAAAGGACCCAGGTTCTGGTCTGAGTACCCACATGAGACAGCTTACAACCCATTCCAAAGCTTCAGCTGCCCTTTAGTCTCTGTACCTGCATACATACAGGTACCTGCATACATAGTCTGGGTACCTGCATACATACGGCACACATAAACTCATGCAGTTGTATAAAAACACACATATAAAATAATAAGTATGTGTAAAAGGAATTCTTTAAAATCATTGCTTTTTTGCTACCTTGGCTTTAATGCAAAAACTGAAGATTCTATACACAAACATTATTTGGATTCCCCCTTCGAAGATATTTTTGTGATTATTTAAGCCAAGGACTCTCCTGTCACAGAACATACAGGGACTAGAGAGGGGTTAAGATCAGTTCCTGGAGTGAGTCTCTCAAGCAAACTACATGATATATGTGACTGCTTCTCATCTCAGTAAAAACAAAATACAATTAAAGAGAACACAGCTTAGTAGCCTCAGGGCCTCTAGCACCTCAAATAAAAACAACATAAAGATGATATTTTATTGAATAATGTTTAAGGTGCAACACAGCCTTCACTGTCTCTCTTGAAATTCAAGACAAACTCGGTGGATCTTCCTCTCTTCGCATTTCTGTCTGTCATTCTAGCACTTAGCACCTCCTCAAAAGAGTTACAGCTCTCCTGGCAAGAATCTCTATTTGCAGGCTAAAACTTCTATGTTATATTTACTCTTGCATTTTTATAGCAACAGCAGTAGTGACTAGCACATAACAGGTACCTAGTAGATTATCTATTCAATGAATTAACTAGTCAATAATGACTTGGACAAGGATCTTGACACTATTTCTCTTAATCCAGGAACCCATAAAAGTGTATTAAAATTAATAAAAAGGTACAACAAAGTTTCTGGGTCATTAGGTGTTCCCTGTACAATACTCTGGCCAACAGAACTGTAGTGCTAGTTTATACTATTCTGAAACAATTTGTACTAAAGAACTGAGACAGTTTTTCCTCTTCTATAGGCTCCCATAAAACAGAAGATTTAAGGTACCTGTACCATACATCTTTCTTTCAGACTAAGAAACTATTTTAAAACTTTACAGATTATGCAAAACACGTAGAGAATAGATGCTTTTCTCTTTTGATCTTCCCTAATGGGATTTATTGCTTTGCTTTAGTATTTGAATAAATTCAGAGAGGCTTCCCCCCACCAGTCAAGTCTCACTGAGGCTGTACAGACCTATCCAATCTTCTAAAGCCTGCCAGCCAACAAGGAGTCATGAACAGGCTGCCTGAGTTTAGAATTCCTTTTAAAGATAATTGTCTTTGCTAGATAGTCTCTTTTGAAAACAAATGTCAAGAACTTCAGGCAGTAGAGCACAATATTATTAGACCTAATACCCCCTTTGTTATAAAACCAAACTCTGCAAAACCCCTTTACTAGCTTAAGAAGAGAATTGTAGATAGAATCAATCTAAACACAATTTTCCCTATCTTATGGTGTGTCCCTGTGTGTACAAGTGTGTAGAGCCCAGAAGGCAACCTTAAGTGTCATTTCTCAGGTACCATCTACCTTGTTTGTTTAGTTTTGTTGTTGTTGTTGTTGTTGGTGGTGGTGGTGTGTGTGTGTGTGTGTGTGTGTGTGTTTTGAGACAGGGTCTCTCACTGGCCTGGAGCTGGCCTAGTAGGTTAGGCAGCTCCGGGGATCCACCACTTCTACCTCTATAGTGCTCTTTAACAAGTGCATGCCACACCTGCCTTTTTAACATGGTTTTGGTGAATTGAACTCACACTTGCACAACACGCACTGAGCCATCTCTGTATCATTGCTTTCGAACAGCATACAAAGCAATGGGTTTCGTCACGGCATCTTCACGTGTCATATGCTTTGTTCTCATCTGTGCCCTGACTTCGCCCTCCTCCATCTCTGTTGGTTTCCTTCCTTCCTCTAGTCAGTCTCCCTTTCTGAAACATCAACATTATTCCCTAACTCTAGTCTAGAACAAAATAAAAGGTTGTGATTTTTAATAGTGAACTTTTCATTCAAACTCTTCTCCCTCATTTGCAACCTGGCCTCTCAGGAAGCATCAAGCACTTGAACCATCAGCCACTTAGGAGACAAGAAAATGAAAACAGATCTCATAATGTTCTCAACGTAACTACTAGCTGGACACAGCAGAACTGTTCAACATTCTAGCCATTTTGAGCCCATTGTAACTATCAATTTATAAAATACATTTACTTACTTGGGAGAAGGCTACCCCAACCCACATGAAAATAAAGTATGATATGAAACAGTAGAAGTTTCGTTTTTTATCCATTTTCCTTTGACCCAGAATGGCAAACTCTTGTAAAGGGCCAGATAGTATGTGAGCCATAAATCTCATTGCAACTTGGTAATGTAGCACCAAAACATAAGACAATTTCATTTACAGAAACAGGCTGCTGCCTCCTACTTTAAACTATGTAATTCTTTCCAAATGAGTTTTCCTCAGCCAAAACAATAATAACTATGTTCTTTTAAAAATGCAAAAATAAATTATTAACTCTATTTTTCAGTTTGTCAAAGATGCCATGATAACCCAGCTTCAACATGGTGTGACAAGGTTGAAAAGGAGGGTTCTGAATTCAAGAATTTGGGTTTGCAATCCCAAGTCTGTCACTCAATAGTAATAGTCCTGAAATACTGTCCTGGCTGAAGGGGAGGAAGGCATGAAAGGGAGACCACAACTGGCCCAGTATGCCAGCCCCTGCCTCCAGCTAGAGGCTTTCCATGAATTAAGGCATTCCTCAAATTAGGTATGGAGGGAAACTCTGCCCTGAGGAGACAGTCTGAATCATTTTTCCCCAGCAGCCAGTGACAGACTTTGGGTAGATCCATTTACTCTGTTTCTTGGTTTTCTCATGACAAATACCACATCTTCAGGACAGTTGATTGGCTTTAGTGACACAAGCTGTTAGCCATAAATAGAGTAATTTTAGATATCACAAGCTGAAAATGGTTTGGCAAATAAACTACTAACATGTTTTTTTTTAATGGACAAAGGCAACACAGTGATAGGGCCGACAGTGAAGCAGGCCCATGCATCTTGTAACAGTTAATACTTGACAGTAAACAAAGTTTTAAAATAGAAGAAAGATCAAGTTACCATCCACCTGCCAAGGCTGAGACTCTTGAACCCAGCTAATCTCTCCACAACAAAACAAAATCTTTTGGTGAATTATTTTCTGCAGTGAGAACGATTCTCCAAAAGCACATGTTAAATTCATATGTAAAAGACATATTTTTAAGTAAAAAGGTCAAATGGCAGTTGCTAAGGAATAAAAACAAGTAAAGTATTATGACTAATATGGTAATGGAGAAAGCCACTTTACAATATTTACATTACATTCAATTACATTTTCTTATATTCTGTGAACCTTCTCAGGTGCAGGCTAAGGGACCTCCAGAGAAAAGCCCAGAGATTGGGCAGCAATGGCACAGAGAGGACAGCAAGGTGCTTTACAACACATGTGTGATTTCTAGAAAGAAATGAGAAGGGCTTTGGGTGGAACCTGAGATTCCTCCAGGTACTTTCACTGAAAGGTGGAAGCAAGAGCTGGACTTAGGCTCCTCTCACACAGCACACATCCCATGCAGTGCACATCTCACTCACACACATCTCACACAAGTGCACATCTCGCTCATGTGCATATCACACCCACATCTCACACACATGCACATCTCACTCATGTGCACATCACACATATACACATATCTCACTCATGTGCACATCTCACATGACATGTGCACACTTAGCTTCTTTATATACTGCATATGTTGTGAATATTTCCCATCACACACTGAACTATACCCCACAGTGACCTTGTGGGTCTCCTGTTAGATTTCTAGAGCTTCCTTCCTAAAGGCAAGGGATATGTTTTCTGTTACTGGCACGCAGCACCCAGTAAAGAGCATCACCCTTCAAATTTTCCGTGACTGGAGAAGTTCGACTTCAGCCATTAAAGGCACAAAGATGGATTTGTATGTTTCTAGTTTCTATGCATAGCTTTATCATCTTGCATATATTGGCAAAGACTATGTTGGTTTATGTGTGTTTCTGAGCTTTTGTAGAAATTGAATGAGTCCACAATCTTTTGTTCTTTGCTTTTCTCACCCAGGTTGCTGTGAGCATCAGGAACACAGATACATGCCCCTGTGCTTTACTCATTTCTGCTACCAAATAGTAAGTAATAGCATTCTCTGCACAGACCTTTGACTGACTTCTATGTTTCACTACTACAAATAGTGCTGCTCTAAGCATTCCCTCCTATACCTGACACACACGGGTAAGAACTACAATGGCATTTTGGAACCAGATTTCCTATACTTTTTTTTCTAATGTAGCAGCAAATTTGTTTAAAAATCAAATTATATTGAGAAGATAGGTAATACTGTAATAGTAATTTCTATTCTTCTGATATAATCATTGTCTCTGAGGCTTATTCCTTGTGTCTGCTAACCAAGGCCTGGTCCTGAAAGCTTCTAGCCTCTGTACAATCTTATCTAGGCCTAGTGTTTTCAGTCACTGAGGCTTTCTGCTGAATACGCTCATCCTTTCTTGTTCTTACTGAGCTGTAGCTGGCTGGATCAACTCAGCTGTTCAGGTTCACTCTTCTCCAAGCTGACTGAAATCTGGCTTCTCTCAGTCTCTCCTGAATTGTTCTGCTTACCCTCATACTAACTTTGGCAATCTGTTCAAATTTTCTGGCTCTTTCTCATTCTCAGGCTCCTTCTGTCTTCACCTGTGTCTAACTTGTTGTCTCTCTGCAACCTACCTCCTACTTCCTGTGATGCTCTTCCATAAATACCTCTCTTTCCTCTTTGTTATCGTGAGAGTTGAGCATATCCCATTCTGTCAAATCTCTTTCTGATTCATCCCTTTGTCTGCCACACAATTAGACATCACTTTCAAACATGGGTGCTTCTTTCTACAAACTACTTTACATTCATTTCTTGGGATTATAGGCGTATACTTAGGATGTGTCTGTATTCCAGCCAGAGGGATTAAATGTATGTGCTAAGGGCACGTCTGTATTCCAGCCGAGGGATGTGTATGCCAAGGCTGACCCACAACACAACTAGAAACAGGTTTTTTTGTTTGCTTGCTTGTTTTAGTAAACAAGATAATCTTGGGATTCACATAACAACATAGGATAAAGTAGGCAAACCCATAACTTTAACCATAGTCTCAGGCTTGTCAACACTACTCCAAGCATCTAGACAAATTATTCCTCTTCTAGGTTGCTATAACCAAGTACTACAAAGTAGACAGATAACAGCTAGAGATTCTCTTCCAGTTCTGAGGGTGTCATCTAAGACATAAGCACTTGAAGCATCTAGCTAGTAGCCAATGGTAACTAGAGGCCTTGGTAGTTATTGGCTTATGGAAGCATCATTTCAATTATGGGCTTCTACCTATGTGTCTTTGCTTTGTTATAGTGTTCCCCTGTAATGTCACACTTTGTGCTACATGAAGGGGCTTCCTTTGTAATCTATTTTCATCTTTAACTACATCTCTAATGGCACTATTTACATCCAAGGCCACAATCTTAAGTACTAGATGTTAAGACTTCTTTGGAAAGAATATACTATACAGGTAAGACATCACCCATGGAATTTAACAATTTACAAAATGATCAGATCAGCACTTGGCTAACTTCAGAATAGTTTCGTTTAATTATCCCAACTATAGGTATTCCATGAAGTTATTAAATTACCTTGCACTAAAATATTGATATGGATACTTAAGATAAAGAGACATCAAAGTGATTATTTCTGAGACATTATTCAGCATATGTAATTAATTTTGTTTCCAAAGAGTTCAAAAAGAGCCAACAAATAGATACAAGGTACCACAATTGGAGATGGAAAAATAACTTGAGAGGCCAAAGAAATGGCTATCTTGTGTGTGTGTGTGTGTGTGTGTGTGTGTGTGTTACCTATTACTATCTCTCAGGACCTGGGTTTGATTCTGGGTACCCACACGGTGGCTCCCAGACATCTATAACTCCAGTTTCAGGGTATCTGATACTGTCTTCTGGCCTCTATGAGCAGCAGGCACATTAGTGGCACTCAAACATGTATGCAGGCAAAACATCCATATACATAAAATACCTTTAAAATAATAACAAAAACAACAACTTTGAGATAGGTCTTTAAGAAGTTAATTGGGAGACAGTGGGCAAATACAAGTTGGATAGCAGCAAAGTAGGTATATGAGAAAATGATGACAAGCAAAAGCTATCCATCTACTTATAGGCACTGATCACAGTTTCCACGTGTCTGACTGCCACACTATCAGTCACTGTTCTAAGCACATCATAAGTCATTCAATTTCCACTAACAACTGTATTTGTCAAGTAATACTAGTAACTTCATATGACAACTGACAAGCGTGAACAAAAACAACTTGTCCACAAAAGATTGGAGAGGTTAACCTGAGGCAACATAGCCCTCTGAACCACTAACCATTTTTCAATAGATGATCAAATGAAAATAAGGACATAATACTTTCTACATGAACATGTAATGTAGTATTAGAAGGGGATTAAAAAAAAAAACTGACATCCAGAAAGAAACTTAGCTTTCATTATAAAGGGAAGTAAACAAATGGAGATTCCCTCTACCAAATCTATGAGGCACTCAATAATATTCCCCATATTTATCTACTGCAGTACTAGTTTGTGTTGTAACAGTCTTTGTGGACTGGGTGGACACAAACAGAATGAATATCCCACAAGGGGCATCTGGGAAGTAGTGAGGCTCAGAGCATATGCAGCTAAATAAAGTATTCTTCAATGATGTACACTCATTCCAGCAATGCTCTTTCTGTTCCAAGTACTTCCTTTAAAAAAAAATCATCCTTTGAAACTGCCTTTTAGAGGGGATGAGACAGAAAGGTAGCTGTGATTTACAGGCCAACCTTGTCTACCTAGCAAATCCAAGGCTAGCTAAGGCTATGTGGTGAAACCCTAGCTCAAAACAAAATTGCCTTCGAGGTTAATGCTATACAAGATGTCATATTATAAAATTTTGCTGTATCTCAATTTTAAACCAAAAACAAAGCTCCTACAACACCAGTGCCCACTATATTTAATAAGTATGCCTCACAGTGATTATGGCCTAGAACTAAATGTTGAATCCCCACTCAAATGTAGACACTGAAGATACTTTTTAGAAAGCACCCGAGTCTCTGAAGTTAATTCATTCACAGGGAGGCACAGGGAATACAGATTGGCATCTCTTAGCTGGTGAAAATGCTGGGCCTGGTCCACTGAAATGGTCCTAATTTATAAGAGCAAGTTTACCTTGGAGGCTAGCAAAAAGCAGAAGTAAGAGTAGTCACTTGACCAACAGGCAGCTTGCTGCACTAAAAGAGTGTCCAAAATGGAATCCCCATTGGGTGACTTAACTAAAGTATTTGGAAAGTCACAAAGAGAAAGGCTTACAGTGACCCAGAGAGTACAAAAAGCAGTCATTTCCTACTAGGGCAGTTACCAGGCATAAACACAAGCCACCATGCATTCCTGTCACAGAACAAAGTTAAAGGGCCTAACATGTCTAGACCATGACATCATTGGAAGAGGTGGTCTTCTGGATGTAAGAAAAAAAATCATCCAAGGAAAAGGCAAGAAATACCAGAAAGGGAAGAAGATAAAGAGGAACTAAAACCACTATTAACAGAATGGAAACAACAGGATGAAGAAATTCCAGTTCAAGAACAAAGACACCCATTGAATCTGACAACTCCCATGTCCTTTGAACAAGCAATTAGGGCAGCTTCTCAGAGCCATAAAAAGAATTCCCAGGTTCCAGACACAAATCCTGTTATTGACACTAAAAGTAAAAATTGGAGGGTCATGCTAGGGAGTGGGTGTAAGTGTTGTAATGTAGTCAATTAGGCTAATATAGTCAATTAGGCAAATATAGTCAATTAGGCTATCTCTATTATCTTCTTGAAGACCATATCTGAAGCATGGCTTCTACAAACAAAATAAACAACAAATCATGATTTGTCCAGCAAAGTAAGAATGCCTGAGGTTTATATAGCAATGGTTAAAAAATGGAAAACTTCAAAACAAGGAGAATGACTGCATATAGTTACAATTTTTAGAGATTCTAGCTAGGCAAGAAAATGGTAGGTATAACATGGAAGAAAGAAAGAAAACTATTTGTGAGCTAGGCATAATGACGTACATTTTTTAATTCCAGCACTCAGGAGGCAGAGGCAGGCAGATCTCTATGAATTCAAGGCCTACCTGATCTACAAAGTGAGTTCCAGGCCAGCAAGTGATATTTGTCTCAAAATAAAATAAAATAAAAAACTACAAAAAAGAATCAAAACGTGTATTTGTAGAAAAACAGCAATGTCCTTCCAAAGTACAGTGTTTCCACAAATCAAATGAAAACATGAGCCCATGCAAAGCTGCAATGACTGCTTGTAGTTCGGCCCCAAACCGAGTAGCTCAAATGGCTATCAATTACTGAACTGTGGACTGCTACTTAGTAATAAAAGGCAGGAGTTACTGATTGACACACACAACATTGATGAATATATAAACAGCACACCAAAGCAGCCAACCACCAAGGCCAGAGAAATCCAGCATCCGAGTGTCAAAGAACTGTAAGCATTCGCCCTACATTCTACAGCTGTGAGGTTAGGAATTGGTATTGAAAATTGCTGGCAAACATATTTTCAGATTTTAAAAATGTACTTTTAGAAACCTCACAGATGAAGATGGAATTAAAATATGCTAGAACATATTACTAATGAAATTATGTTTTGAAACCTCCAAACAATACTATCATCATAACTGACAAATGTGGTAAAAAAAAAACAAAAAAAAACAAAAAAAAAAAAACCTAACCAAGAAAAAGGCAAAGTTCAGTATGGTGGCATACACCCGACATCCTAGCACTTGGAATGTGGAGGCAGGGTGATCAGGAGAAGGCCAACCTCTGCTACACAGTGAGCATGAGGCCTACCTGGCCTAATGAGATGATGACATAAAAGAGGGGGGGGGGCTGGGGAGGGTACAGATAGGCAAACAATCACATAGAGACAGTTGAAAATCTTCCAGGCCCAGTTCTATTAACATTCAAGGACATGATATGCTCCAACCTTAGAGATTTCCAGTGAATGGAGAAAGGGAACATCCCAACTCACTGTATAAGACTAGCACTGTCATTGTATTAAACTAGACAAAAACTGAAACTAAAACTCAGTGACAAATAGAGAGAACAAAATACTACCAATCAAATGCAGCAGTAAGCAAGAGCATGTGCACATTAGGTCTGTCCCAACAGCACGAATAAGCTAATGCTGCAGTTCGACTAGGAAATAGCTTAAAATAGCCTACCACAACAACAAATTAAAAGAGGGCTGTCTGAGTGTCTCATTATCAAGACACAAAAAGGGTTGGTTAAAATTCAACTTTTGTTTTTAACCCCCAATGGGTGTTCGTAGCACATCTGCAGGAAACTGAAGATAAGCCCAATCCTTGATGATGAAACGTTGCATAGGACACTTCTCAAACATGGATCTTGGGCTCCGGCCCAGACCTGCTGAATCAGAAGCTCCAGGCTCAGAGCCAGGGAACTTGTACCTCTGCAAAACCCCTTCAGGTGATTCTGGTGCAGCTGGCTAATCAAAGCACAACCTACAGGGCAGCAGCCTGGTACTGTACTCCTTGCCTCATCCTACACCCACTGAAGCAGAACCGGTGCTGGCCCTCACAAAATGACTTTTCAAAAAGGCCCAGGCAGGTCTCACCTCAGATTAATTAACCCAGGAGGGCTGTGGGTGGGGCTCAGGCAGCAGGTATTTAAAATGCCCCAGGTGGTTCTAATGAGCAGCCAGCCTAGCAAACCACCAGTCTGCAGTATTCCTAAAATGAGGAAATTTCTATTTAGGGAGGTGGCACCCTCTCTGAAGAGCTAGGGAAAAGATACTTTCACGCACACAACCAAAAACCAAGCATTCCACAAGAGTTTGCTTTATGTCTCTCCCCCCAACTCTTCCTTCCCTGATTTATTGGAGACAGGATCTCACTATAAAGCTAAGGATAGCCTGAACTGCTTCAACCTTAAGCACTGACATTACAGATGTGTACCACCACACACACATCTAACACTGCTTCCTTAACAGTAATAAAAAGTGCCGCCATAGTCAGGTGAGCACCAGTTGTAAACCCTGAAATCACAACCCTTGATTAAGACCTCAATGTTACTGCCCCAAAGCTAACTGTTGACATAACCTTAGAGAAAGAAACTTGGCGCTTATGTTAATAATTTTACCCTCAAAGGAGACATTATGTAACAGCAATGGGCTAAAAGCTTGGCAGAGATTAACCCTAACATTAATGTAAGTTAGTACAGAAGCAGCTGGTTGGGCACTAAATGCCAACCTGATGAACTCATCTCTCAATGCCCACACTGTCCCACACTGTAGGGACTAACTAGCACCATGTGGCTGGTCTAAATGGATACGTCCTATAAGCCTATAAGTAAAATACACAAATGATTTCCAAGTCTAGTACAAAAAAGGGCAATGCTTCATTATTATGGTAATTATATGTAAAATGACAGTATTTTTCATATGCTTGTATTTTACATGTTGCAAAGACATGTTAAAATTTATTTTGCGAGTTTACTTTTTCAATCTAGCACTGTATTGATTAGTGTTGTTTCAAAGAGTTGCTAGGGAAGCCAGGATATGACCAGCTCTTCTATCAACTATCCTAGACTTTCATTTACATAGATGCACTCAGACACATGAAAATGGAGATTCTCCAGGGGTTCTTAGCTGACCTGTGATTCTACATTAGTTATAAGCTCTCAGGAACAGCTGCTGAGGGTTAAGGGCATCCAGAAGATCTGTGTCAACAAAGGAAAATTGTTTGATGACACAGAAATGATGGAAATCTCTGTAGAAATGACTGGACTTGATAACAGGAAGAAAGGAACTGTCCTGCAAGGTACGACTCAGCCTCCAACTTACACTTCATCTTAGCTGAAAGATTGAAAAGCAAGAAGCCATCATCCTCTACTTAAAAAACCACCAGACTTTCTTTCCGCAAGGAACCTAGAGGTAGAGGACATTTGACAGAGAGTGGGACACATGCTTTCTCACAGCCCCACTGTCATACACAAGGAACATCTCAGAACCAGGAAACTCTAAATTACATACTTGCTGCTACTCACACAGCCTGAGGTCTCCCTGAAGTCAAGAGCAAACTTCTGCAGGTTGTTACCCTTGAACAGCACTAACTAGGAGGCACACTAGGAGTCACAGCCAGAGGGTCACTGCTGTACATCCACAGTCCAAAGCTGAGTAACAGCTGGGATTACTTCTTGGCAATACTGAAATCAAGTAAAGTCCTTTTTATTCTAAATCCCCACCTAAGCAATCTCAGGGTCATAAAGAAATTTACAAGCCAACAAAGGGAATTTAAAGCGCCACCACCCAATGCTAGGAATGTCCTTATAACTCACCTCTGTCCCAGTCACACCCATAAAGAGGAAGGGACTGCGGGTGAAGCGTATTCATGAAGAGGCTTAGGGAAACAAAGTGCTTCCTTCCCATCAAAAGGTCATGGCTGTGACAACAACATCTAACCATTATCGAATACTAAAGAAAGGGCACCGCTGCATTTTGTCCAAGTTTGTAAAATGAGATGAGAACTGAATAGACAAACAAGTTAATTTTATTTTTACTTTTAATTATTACACTTCAACTTCCGCTAGCCCTTTCCAGACCCAAACATACTTGCAAATGAAGCAAAAATGAGCCTGTACTCATGCCAGAATCCAAAAGTCAAGAAGCTAGAAGAAAGGGGTGGCAAAGCAATGCATGAAATTTCTATTGATCCACTATCAGAACCTGGACAGAGGGTTAAGCATAGCCTCCACTTCTTAACATGTAAGGAACATGGTTTGTAGGTATACAGCAGAATGATTCAAACCAACATGCTCAAACAACTCAAGTTGCCACTCCTCCGATTCAAGCCAACAATGTTTACAAAATACCTACTATGAGCTCTGGGCCAAGTTAAGTTTCATACACATACATAAACCATCTGAGACAACACCTCCTTCTTAGATGGAAAAACATATGTTGCAACATGCAGGAGTTACCTGTCAAGTCCAGCTAAGAAGTGGCAATACTAAACTATTAGGAGTCTAAGATGTACCAAAGTTCCTGGTAGATACTGAGAAACAAATCCAAGTATCATGCAAAGGGAACTTGGACCCTGTCATTTACAAATAAGGCCTGTCTTTTATAGATGGGGGAAGCAGTGATATGGGGAGCAATCTCATCTTCGGATCTTCACCAGATCATAATGGCTTTTCATCATCACAAGGAACTATGAGCATCCAGTCTAGTCCTACTGAGCAGCCAAAGCCTGGTCTTGATTGGGAAAAGAAAGCCTTGGTGCCTACACACTCTGCATTAGAGATGATAAAGTTTCATGACACAGGAGTCACCTTGGTATTAATATTTAATTATTGGCCACACATTGCTACTGTTTGGAATGAATGAAGTGGAATAAATGGAGTGGATACTGATGTTCCAGGTCCATTAAAGGCAGTGGTACCAAAGTGGGGAAAAGAGGCAGAAGCTACACCCACAGCTCCAGGGCAGGGGACAGCCAAGAACAGGAAGGCAAAGCACCCTCTTACACTAGTTCTCCAAATAGCAATGGTTTCTGAAACACTTTAGTACAATAATGATACTTTGTAAGCTGAATGGTTTACAAAGGGTTCTAATGCACATTTGAGATCCCTTAGGTCTTTGGAAGTTTGGTAGGGCAGGTTTTATTACCTCCATCTTACAAACAAAACCACCAGCAAGGAGGTTAATATAATGTCACACAGTTAAGAGAAATGAACCTGAACCTGTATTTGGAATCCAAATTCAAGGAGCTTCTTATTACTACCTCACAGGGACAACAGGCTCATTTACCATTCCTTGGTCCTTGAGCAAAAATACCAAGAAAGCACTTGTGTATGATGTGTATGCTTCACAGAGATGCTTCTACATTCTTAAAAGGAATGAGACTGCTGTGGTATTAAGTCTGGAAGAAGGTCTGCAAGCATTGCCAATATAAGACCATCTTCTAACTACAAAGCACTGGAGTTGGGAGGCCCTTCCTGCTCTGTTACTCTTTGTGATACCAAGCTGAATATGACTCCAAGTGACCATTTATTCCACATGGCAAAGGAATTTAGTACTTCAAGACCTACAGACTGACACTGCCATCTGAAATTAAAGGTTCACGCCAACAATGGAAAGCAGAAAGGTGTCTTGAAAACCTACCTTACTGGATTTCCAAAAGTTTATTAAAACATTGCTATTTTCATTTTTCCCCCACAAAAACTGTTCAAAGCTAGGTATGGTGGCATACATGTAATCCAAGGAGGCTGAGGCAGAAAGACTGTCTTAAGTTTGAGGCCAAATGGGCTATGTGGTGAGGCCCTCTTTCAAGACAACAAAACAGAGCACAGCACAGCAGAAAGGGGTTCCACGTTCAGTTCAAGCCAACTAAAGTTCTTTCCTTGAATGCTTACTCAATGTAGAAAAATCACTCAGCCCTCCCACCAACCCTTTGAGAAACTATTATTATTGTTTTGATTTCTTAGATAAAGAAAATGAGACATAGAGGTAAGCAGCTTGCCCACATTCACTACAACTTCTAGACTGCTCAATCCTGAGTCCATACCTTCTAGGCAAATGATAGTTCTTTCCCCTGAGATCTGCCAAAGAGGAATAAACAAGTAGAAACCAGGAAATGAGGAAATTAGAACTTGTAAGAGATCATTAACAGAATGAAAGAATAAAGAAAAATAAATGACATCCATTATGCTACTGTAAAGTTGGATAGTCTTTAGAAATAACTAGAAACTCTATCCTTTGTAATCACCTGGCCACTGGTTAAAAATGTCACCTCACGAGTCCCAAAGACTCTCCCCTTTTCCCTTTGTTTTTGAGTCCTCAATAAAAGCTAGAACCATGTGTTTTCGATGGTTTATAAAGCAAGTACATTTTATTAATCCTCTTCTCATTTGAAGCAATATTGCAGTATTAGTTGCAACATTAGTCATTTTCAGAAGTCATAAAGATTGTTTTGAAAACACTGAACATCAGGACTATTAAAACGGGTGGTACTGGTCAGACAAATGACTTTCTCAGTGACTACTTGCAATGCCATTTGATTACTGAGGGTTCTTGTTCCTCAGATTTTGAGTGCTTCTTTACTATGGAACTATTTCAAAGTGAACTAGTATCTCCACAAGGCAACGAAAAGAGAGAAGACCATTTCAGATAACAGGTTCACAGTACAAGCCTGCATGAAAGAATAGAAACCATTGTATACGGTAAGCTGAAAGTCCAGCAGACTGCGGCCAGAAATCACCATACGAACCTGACTTCACCAGAGACTTCTGGCTTTACAGTAATCTAACTAGGAAGTCAGACATTCACCATCACACTAACTGTTTAAAATTGCTATATGCACTGAAAGGAGAAATGTGACTCCATAGAGTGAATCTCTTGGACTCAGATGTTTATGTTTTATTGGAGTAAGAGCTATCAAAACTTAGAAATTCAAAGCGACAGCAAAAGTTCTCTCAATCTTGGAGTTTGTCTTATTGTACACTTTGAACATTTAATTTTTTACAACTCACCTCTGCTAGTAACACAACATTGCTTTTTTTCTTTATGTCTGACAACCTCTATATCAATTCCATAATGCCTTAATGGTGTGTTTCCCTCTTGTCTTCCTGGTGCATAGGACAGAAACTATAGGTACACCATAGGCAATGTTTAATGAATGAAGACTGGAACTTCCGATGACAAGAGATATATAAGTTAGGACTTTAACATAAGGAGACCAATCATATGATGAAAGTAATTATAATCCCACAGAATTGATAGCTACTTTTGAACACATCAGAAACCTGTTCCACTGCTTCAGAGAGAGCCGCCAGTTTGAATCTCCTACAGCATATGGGAATCTCCTAAAAGCTAGATCTGATCCCATAAAATGGCTTCAAGTTCTCTGTAGTCAAATTTGACAAATACACAGATTCTTCCTAGTATATGTGATAAATAAAAGGTTGGCTAGTAAACTTGTTTTTGATTTTTCATTTTTTTTTGGGGGGGGGGGAGTCCAAAATGGCTTGAACTTCAGGCTCAGTACTCTAAGATGGATACTTCACAATGACCAAAAATGAGCCGTGCTAAGAGGAATCCAGACTTAACAGACACCGAGAAATCCCCAGAGACTTGACTTGACTTGTCACATTAGTTTTGTCATTAATGTGCCTGAAGCCCATGTCACATTAACCTTTCCTGGGCCTCAGTTCCCCACTCAGGAAACAACTGAACTACTATGTAAATTGTCAGGTCAGTTCAAAAAGGCTCTGATTCCACTCTTGCAAAGATCTGGTTTAGAAGCCAGCTACAACTCTCTTTTCTCCTATCCCAAATGTGTCCATCAAACCCGTAATATTTTTTTCACAGGAGATTCACTTTATTTTTGCTTAGGCAAATACTAAAATTTAGTTTTCACTTCCTGAGCGCAAAAGTCAGTTAAGGGAGGCAACCCAGGCAAGAGCGCTTCTTAGTGACTGTTCACACTTCCGACTGGTATCAGGGGAACTAGCCGTTCCTTCTCAGATCTTCTCTCAACTGTTGCAAAAGCAGATACCGCCCCCGCCCCCGCCTCCCACCCGGGTGTATGACACAAAAAAAACACTGGCCAAGAGCGAGGAAGAAGGGTTCGTGGCCAGTGCCAGGATGCCACCACTTGGTGAGGCCACGGGGGGATGCAGCGGGTGTCCGCCCTATGAGCAGAGCCAGGGCAAGGAACAGTCGCCTTAGGGCGGCTGTCCCACGCACTCGACAACCTTTGACAGGAAAGCAAAGTGTAGGCAATGCATTCGAAGACCCTCAGCCCCTCCCTATATTCCTGTCCCAACCATCGCCGACCACCACCTGGGGACCTAGGACAAGGAGAACAGTGGAAGCCAGAGGGAGGCACCTGCCTGCCGCTCCCGGGCCTCAACCCTGCCTCGCAGGGACAGCTGAGGCGCTCCAGAGAACCCCACCCCCACCCCAGCGGGGGGCAGGCAGGCCCCTCGCTACCAGCCGGCTCAGGGAGTCCCTACTTCTTCCTTCAGACCTTTCCATCCTGGATCCCCCACAGTGGTCCAGCTCCTAGCCAGACCAGCAAAGAAAGCGAACCCACCTCAGGCTCAGGGAGCCACCGCTGTTGCCAGGCTGCTCAGCTCCGGAGCTCAGCTCCGCCTCCGCCACGCTCGCCCCGCCCCCGCCCCGCTCGCCCCGCCCTCTGAGTCCTCCAGGATTCCAGGCCACTGTTAGCTTCCTCCTCCCAGTTCTGATTGGCAGGGCATGGACACGTGATATGGGGTGGGTGGAAAGTGCTGGGTGACCTAAGTAGCCTCTTGAAGTTTTTCACCCATAGGCTGCTGGGAAACCGTTTGCTGGGTCCGGAACGTAGAGGCATCTGGGAATTGTAGTTGACAACATGGTGCTGAAAATGGGGTAGGGCAGAGATGAGAGGGGCTATCCCTGTAAGAAAGTTGGAGTCAGTGCTAGGTAGAAACCTCTGCGAGGTTTACTCCCAGTACTATCTTAAAAGAAGAGAGAAATCTAGAGGGAAAACTATTCTAAAGTGTAGCAGATGTCACGATGTTAAACTATTAATATTTGGGTGGGTGAAGTTGAAAAATATCACTGATTCTGGTACAATATCTGCAATTCATAAGACCACAATATAGCTGTGGTGTATTTCACGTTGTGCTAGGACCTTCACAAGAACACTACTGAACGAGTAAAAGGAAACACGTCAAAATTTCTTCTCCTTTTTGAAATTTGGGTCAGATGACTATTGAAACAGTAAATGGAAAGTGAAAGCAGGGAGTGGGCGCAAATTTAAGAAGACAGTTTAGTGCTTTGATCAAATAAACACACTGACTCTTAGAAGAATGAAGAATGTGCATAATAATGTCTCTTAATTTTGTGTCCAATATTATACATAAGTTTGCGTAAACAGGAATTACTTCACCATGATGATTTTTCTTCTTCATTAGTTCTAAACGCATCTAAAAGCAATCCTTTTGCCTAATATCATTCAAATATGCACACATATTCAAATATCATTATAAAAATACCCTACCTATCTTTAGCTTCACCTTCCATAGTTTCAGTTGTCTACTGTTGAACTGTGGTCCAAAAGTAAAATGGAAAATTCCAGAATAAACAATTCATAAGATTTAAATTTCACAATATTTTTCAAGTGATGAAATATCTTGATTCCCAGCTCCATCCTAACTGGGATGTGAATCATCTCTTTTCCAGGACATTTGTGTTGTCTAT